>NC_060121.1:326785885-326800885 GCF_021461395.2 Schistocerca americana | reverse complement strand
GGTGAATAAGAGTTGTAGCTTATCACACCACAGACCATAAGGCCTGGGGTCAGGGCAATGTGTCTTGGGCAAATGCACTCTCAGAGACAGCAGTTATGAAGTCTATGTCATATTCACTAACTACCATCACTTGCATGCAGGCAGAATCTACTTTCATTGGTGAAGCCCATGGCATGCCATTCCATCTTCCAAATGATCCCTTGATGACACCAGTCGAGCCATGTATGTTGATGCTGTGGCATGAGTGGAAAACAGGCGGGAGTTATGCATGCCCATAGTCCAACTGCTAATAACTGGTTCACAACAGTTTGTGTTGATGTGTCTGGGCACATAAGACCTCTTATCTGTACTGTGGTTGCTGTACAATCTGCCACTGCTGCCTCTACTGTACAACAATCTTGGAGAGCATCTGTGCTGCTTGGCCATCAGAACCTCATCTAAGGATGTGATAATGTTTACATGACCATTGATACAGCATTGTTGCATGACTGAACAGCACATCCAACTTGTGAGGCAATTCTCCAAAAGAACCATTCCACCACTCAGAAGGCCACAATTTGACCCCTTTCAAACTCACTCATTTGGCTGTAGGAAACACAAGTGCATTTGCGTGGCATGTTTGCCTGCCTGATTCACATGTTCGCACCACATTGACTCTTCTGTCTGTGAGCATTCCCTATTGAAGGGTATGCATAGATGGCAGTACGGTGACTGTGCCAGTATGCTATCTGTTGGCAGATGATGTTGAAACTATTATCAGTACATCTAGAACCCTCAGGTATCATATGCCACCATCAGATTAAAATTGATGCCGTCTTTCCAGGTATACTATTTGTTTTTCTGGCAGTGTACTTATGAACATTATCGTTGTCTTTAAACTTTGATAACAAACTTCATAAGGGAGCATATGTGCTTTTAGATTATTTCAGTATGCCCACCTGTTAAAAGGGCTGTCTACAAGATATTCTAGAGTGTACATCACATACTATCTCAATAAAATGTTCTTGGTTTTCAAGCTGTGTCAGTTTGAATTGACACAGCTTGAATACTGAGAAGCTTTTATTCAGACATGCTGAGGACACATATTATTCTTATTAGGTCCTTCTATCCAACAAACACTTTTTTGCTCAATGATGAGTTACCCTAGAATATGACGTCATAAGACAATTGCAAATGAAAATTTAAAATGTAAGTCAGCTTTTTGAAATTTTCATCTTCAAAATCTGATATTTTCCATAACAGATGTTGCAGAGCCTGTATGTTTAAGAATATCTGTAACATGTGACTTGCAGTTTAAGCTCTTATTGGTATAAACATTTAAGTATTTAGAATATTCTGTTTCATCTATTGATTTTCCCTCATGGCAGAAACAGTTCACCTGCTGACCAATTAGGTACTCATTGTTCTACCCTGCCTAAATGTGCATATTGCTCCAGATACTTATGTCATATCTTTACTTTATTGATTAAAAACGTAATCAGGAGATAAAGGTCGTGCAATGTGTATTATGTTCTTATGTGGAGAACAGGGTTAGGGCCATACGGCCTCGAGCTTTCATAAAGTC
Source organism: Schistocerca americana (assembly GCF_021461395.2). Classification (NCBI taxonomy): domain Eukaryota; kingdom Metazoa; phylum Arthropoda; class Insecta; order Orthoptera; family Acrididae; genus Schistocerca; species Schistocerca americana. The sequence continues at coordinate 326,799,321 of NC_060121.1, read as the reverse complement.
ATTCTCCACAGCAAGGAAACTGCTTATTCTGATGGTTCTTGTATTGCTTGTATGTTGTCACAAGCACCAGCTATTGTAAATATATTTGTAAAACCAAATCAGAAAAATACACAAGTTTTTGTATGTAAATTGACCATATTCAAAGATTCAAAATTTATTCCAGTTAAGATGTGTTTCCCCGAAGCCGACAAAGAAAACAGAAGCAGTGATAAAATCTTCTTGGGTGATCAGCCAAGTGGTGATGTCATCTTGTCACAACATTTCAATGAGTTTTGTACCCTTCACCTTCAGTCAAAGGGAATATGAAATTCATTGAAACATTGTGACAAGGTGACACCACCACTTGGCTGATCACTCGAGAAGATTTTATCACAGGAATATACCAAGAAAACATCCAGTCACAAAAAAGAAGAGTAGTTACCTCCAATGTGAAAATGGTAAACGTCTAATGAAAATCAGTAACAATGCTGGAGGGACAGTACTAAAACAATCACAACCTATTCCTGTTGTAGTGTACAACAAACTATAAGAGTACACATCTAATGATGATAAAGAATTTGAAACATTCCTCAGGGGACCAGAAAGCCCTTCCCATGAACCTCTATAGGCACGTATCCCCAGATGGAAGATAGTGGAAGGGATAAAATCAATAGTAGCAGGGATAAAATAGAATCACATCAATATAGTGACTCTACATGCTATAGTGTAATGTAAATGAGTTGAGAATGCATGTGGAGCAGTTCTGAATTTAACTGCAAATGAGGCCACTATTCTGGAGCTGCACTCTTCCTTCCATGTCTTAACATGTGTTCCTGACATTATGAACAATACACAGCAGGAAATGGTTGAAAGTTTGAATTGCTGTGACAATTCCGCAACCTGGTTACACAAGAGAAACTGAGAAGTATCTAAAAATAGACCACTGTGATGGATGGTCAGATGGACACAGAGGCTAAATTGATGCTGTGTAGCCAATTGGCTGTATTTTAACATCAAAAAAGCTTTTAAGAATGTGTGGAATGCATTACAAACATGACTCGCAACACTGCTGATTTACCCATTCATATCCGTCATATCATTTATGAAGCCCAACCATTTTCTGGTGCAGTAAGTAATTCCACTCTGCAGTCAGTCATAAGCATATAGTAATGTAACTTTTGAACAGAGAACCTTACAACTATTAGTATAACAAAGACATTGTTTTGTCAAAATAATAGTACAGAAATTATGGTGCGAGTTTATGAGTGCAAGAAAAAATACAAATAAATTCTCAGTAGTCAGCAGGACAAACCTTGAGTAAAATTTTTGAGTGACATGGGAGGTGCTCAGTTACTGAACTAATGGAAAGTCATGATCTCCATGCCAACTTTAAAGAAAGATCCCAGGTTATGGTATAACATCTGATTACAGTGAGTGTCTCCACCATTGAGATCAGTGTAAATGCCAGTTGGGGCTTTTGTTCAAACATGGAAGAACTTCAGAGATTTTCCTTCACAATGTGGTGACTGGAGTCAACATTGTCTGCAGCAGATGTCACAACACCGAGTCATGCTATTTCCTTTACACCATAGTGCTCACTTCACAGGGCCAGTTAATAAAATACTCCTCACATTGGACAAGTAAAGGACACTTTTCCTACTCATGGAGGGATGAGATTTGAACCCCTGTTTTCAAAGCCATTATTACTGTACATACTCAAGTATCTACCACCATTCAGCATTAAAAATAATGTAGAAAAGTCCTTGGAGCAGATAACTAAGTATCATCTTGTCTGTGTCTCATATTTAAATTGCTCCTAAGTTGTGTACCTTGAAGTTTTCTGAAAATAATTAATATTCCATGAAGTTTTGGGATTACAGCCAGAGATTCTGACTTCTTGTCACAATATTTCAGCTGACAGTATATTTGTGATGGAAAAAGGTGACTGTTCTTAGACATCTTAATTGGTGGAAATTATGTGGGTCTAAATATTTACACAGAAAAACAAGTATGCTAATGTACCAGATGATTATAATTAAACTGAGGGTGTTCTGAGTGCTCAAGTGCAGGCTGTATACATTATTGCAGAACACTGAAACATTGTAGTTACGTTCATTAATTTGTGCACTCACAAGGTATGCTGAAAAAATAATAGTTCCACTTTCTGCCACCAGATGAAAATGGGCACAGGAAGCAGTCAAAATGTGGCGTGGATGCAGGAAAAGGGGAGGAATGATCAAACACATCATAGAGTAGTTCTGGCATCTTTATTAAGATATGATCACAGGTTTCAACATGTGTACAGTATGGTCTCCCAACCCAACAACATGCTTTATCTGTAACACAGCATGGGCAACAGTTACATAAGTAGGTCATTATAGTATGCAGACATTACTGTACATTAACAGGCCTGCAAGGTGCCTCCTCTCAAAGAAAAACAGACTGAGAATGAAGTATACTTTGAAATGATACCATGCAGTCACATAAGCTGAGTACGGTGGATATTCCTGCACAGCATGTAGTGGAGTAGGGACCCATGTGCAACAGTTCTATGCATTCAGGCATTATGCAGAGCAAGATGTGCCTCATCTGTCCAAAGAATATTCCCCAGCTGCATTGCACCCATTTTCATGCATGCCAAAAAACGAAGGGCAAAGTCACAGAGTCATAGCCTGCCTTGGGGCTTTATTTGGTGCACATTCTGGATCTTGTTTGGTTACCAGTGTTACACATCATGCAAACCTTTTGAACTGTTGACCAGGGGAGAGACAATTCTTGTGACACTGCACAAGCACTGGCTGCAGAATTTGAGGCATGTGCTCCACGGTCAGCTAGATCTACAGCAACTTCATCGACAACTGTCACAGGAATGGGCCATCTCCCTCTCTCTGCTGCACCAGCTAATTCCTGTTTCTTCAAATTTCTTGATTATATTCTTTGGCTCATTTATTGACATGAAGCCTCCTTGCAGTTGTTTCTGACAGTGATATTCCCACAATGCAATGCTGCTAGTGCTGCCATTCTCATAAAACAACTGTAACAGCAGTGCCAAGATCTTTCTTCTCAACTGTCATAGCATTTTGTATGGAAAACATGACATTTACACAAATAGTCACTTCACAGAAGAAATCAAAATGCATCACCAATCAACAAACAGTATGCCGACAACCATACAGGAAACATTTCACATTCTGGTTGCACACAGTGCTGTATTTTCACCTGGTGGCAGAAAGTGGAACCTATGATGTTTTTTAGCATACAAGGTATGTTCAAAAACTTCTGGAACTTTGTCCACAACATTTTTCTATGCTTATCTTTTGCTTATTGTTTATGGTCCCTTTCAAACTACTCTTCTCCACAATTAATGCACCACTCCCACCGCTATTTCCACTTCCAGAAGCAGGCATGGCATGCCTCTTGCTGGATCATGCGAAATGCTGTCTGTGAATTTTCATCAATCTTGTCTATCATTGCCCATCTTCATCCTTTCAGCAGGTTTTTCAACTTTGGAAATAATCAAAAGTCTGCAGGGGCCAGGTCTGGAGAGCATGGAGGGTGAGGCAGCACAGTGATTTCATTTTTTGTGCAATAGTCATGCACCAACAGGGATAAATGTGCAGGTGCATTATTGTGATGCAAGAGCCTTGAATTGTATTGCCACATTTCAGGCCATTCTCACATCTTCTTGCAGGCACCGCAATATGTTCCAATAATACCATCGATCAACAGTTTGCTCCTGTGGCATGTATTCATGGCAAACTAATCCTTCAGAGTGAAAGAAAACTGTCAGCATGGCTTTGATATTTGACTTGAGCTAACGATCTTTTATGGTCTTGGAGAACCTTCCCCAACCCAATGCAAAGATTGAACTTTAGCCTTAACATCATAAAGGAAACCTTTTGAACTGTTGACCAAGGGAGAGACAATTCTCGTGATACTGCACAAGTACTGGCTGCATAATTTGAGGCATGTGCTGTACGGTCAGCTAGAGCTACAGCCACTTCATCTACAACTGTCACAGGAATGGGGCGAAGGAAATTGCTTACAATATGTTAGTTTGTCCACTCTTAGAGTATTGTTTGTCTGTATGGGACCCTTACCAGTTGGGTCTGACTCAAGAGATCGAGAAAGTCCAAAGGAGAGCAGCAAGATTTGTGACTGGTACATTTAGCCATCATGAGAGTGTTACAAATCTCATAGAAAGTTTGAAGTGGGACACACTTGCATATAGACGACATGCTAAATGGTAGGGGCTGCTCACTAAATTCTGAAGTCCGATCTTCGCCGAGGATGTAGTGCATAAATTATTACCACCAACTTTCAAATTGTGCAGTGATCACCATTCAAAGATAAGGGAAATTAGAGCTCATACTGAGGCGTTCAGACAGTCGTTTTCCCCTCACGTGATCTGTGAGTGAAACAGTGGGGAGGAAATATGACTTTGGCGTGAATTGTGACCTCGGCCACACACTGCTTGGTGGCTAGTGGAGTATATATGTAGATAACCATATACATACATCTCATCACTAACTATGGTTCTCTTAAGGAACATCTTGTTCTCATTTGTGTGATCCAAAAGCTCTTCACAGATTGCAAGGTGAAGGTCCTTCCGGTCTTGACTAAAGGGCCGTGGTACAAACTTGGTGGCAACATGATGCATTCCAAGATGCTGTGTCAGGATTTCATGACATAATTCAACTGAAATGTTACATTCTTCTGCAATCTCTCAGACAGTCTGTCTTCAATTGGCATGCACAATTTTGTTGATGTTCCTGACATAAGCATCATCAGTAGATGTCAAAGGGTGTCCTGAATGAGGGTCATCTTTAACTTCTGTCTGCCCATTTTTAAACTATGGAAACCATTTGTAACGCTTTGTATGGCTTGAGCACTTGTCACTGTAGGCTTCCTACATCATTTGGTGTGTCTCTGTAAAGGTTTTCTTGAGTTTCAAACAAAATTTAATGTAGACACATTGCTCCTCTAATTCTGCTATCTCGAGATCTGCAAACTGTCAACACAACATTTTGCTCAATATAGCACTGAACAATAACTAACAGACATACAACAATGAAACTTCCAGCAATTACACATTATACACAGACATGTGCAGGGATGCCAGCCACATTTTGCTTTAACACTCCATTGGTGCGAAATTTCTAATGTTCTGGAATTTTTTGAACAAACCTCATACTCTGCAAGCACACTGATTAATGAACATAGCTATGATGTTTTAGCATCTACCAATGCACACAGCCCACACTGCAGCACTTGGAATACAGATCCCAAATAAAATGGTCCTCATGGATGTGGACTAAGTCAAAAAAATCTTAAACATTTTTTTCATTTAAACAATAAAAAATAACCTGCAACAAAACACGAAAATGTTCCGTACACTCAGGTGCATATGATAATTCTTAGGTTACATGTGGCCACATCATCAAATACACACACATACAAAACTTATTTACAGTGACTGCACCATTCCACTGAATTTGTACAGAAGTCAGATTCTTGTAATACTCACATTATTTGGTATTATTAGTAATACATACACATCAGTTGGTTCTACTTAGAAATTTTTCAGTGGAGTAGAAGGAATTGGCCACCAATAAATCCCTTAGGCTCCTCTTAAACTGAAATTTATTAGTAGTCAAATTATTTATGGCTGCTGGCAACTATTGAAAGTGTATGTTCCTGAATAATTTGTTAGTGGCTTTAAATCTTTGTGAAGATTATTCTTATTTGTAGTACTGATTCAATGAACTGAGTTGTTTGTTTGAAAAATGTCTTGGATAACAATGGTTAGTATCCCTAGTTCCCCAAACAGGCCTCTGCAAGATGTTCTTGTATTTATACCTCTGGTGTGCACACTGTAAGACCTTCGGTACACACACCATCAGATTATTTGACTTGTTGCTCTAACGAAGTAGGCGAGTGTCAGCAATATGTCTCATGGTCTTATCGTGGCGTGTTTATCTTCTGCCGTTAGGTCAGACGATAGAAATGCCACTTGCACACTTAGAGTAGCAGATTGACGGTGACCAACTTTAAACAGAACTTGATTAATTTTCACACACATTTATTAAAGTAATAAAAATCATAGATATTACGTAACTTGATTCTGGATGCTGTTTACAATTGACAATCTGAAGTTCCTTTTTGTCTTGGAACGTTAATCTTATTGTCACATATCCCTGATACTTGACAAACTGTCTAGTCATTTATCTTCATGGCTATGTACAGGAAAATGGTAATCTTATTAGGCGCAGACTGAAACTTGACTATAGACCGGTGCAGACTAATGCAGACTGACTAATTGGAGGTCTGTACACTCTTTATAATACCTCGCACGTTCAGGTATCACTGCACGAGTCTGATCCGTGAGGAGAAAAGGTTCTACATTAGCAGCAATCTCATTGGCTGTGTTACATATTAATGCGCGGATCGGCGGAAGCAGAATTTGGTCCATCTCTAAGACAGCGCCATCTCGTAGTGCAGAGACGGACGAGCGCTGCGCCTGCGCTGTTGTGCTTAGCGGGGCGAGCTCTAGTGGGAAAGTTGTGTACGTGCTGACTACGCAGAACTATGTACACAACAATAGCATAAATGATCCTTATTACAAATTTCTGATGCAGAAAACTTGAGCTTGGCTTGATGAGTTACCCCCAGAAATAATCCCTTGTGACATGAAATGGAAGTAAGCTTAGTGTGCTAGCTTTTTTATTTTTATATCACCGCAACATTCACATTGCAAATAGAGATATGTTTAGGTACTTCAGCATTTCTGTTGTATGCTTCTCCCAGATGAATTTATTATCAAGTTGTAATCCCAAGAATTTAACAATGCCAACATCTTCAATCTGTTTGCCATGGTGACGAGTGCAACGGGTGCCAACAGCTACCCACATAACATACATCATAACGGTGGTACTCCATTCTGTGTGAAGCAGAAATTCAAACAGGCCAGCTTACTAGCAGATCAACAGAGAGCGACATCAGTGGCCGGGCCAGTAACAGCTCCGAGGTGCACGCACAGCCCTGATCGGCATGCACAGGCTGAGCTATTTCCTGCTTCTACCGAAACAAAGTTTGAGCCAATGAAACAGAAACATCACTCTGAGAGATGGCTATTTAGGCCTGTGTCACAATGGCAGTCAGCAGTTCCAGTGCAGCAAGCTGCATCAGGAAGACTTCTCCTGGGTGATGCACTATCATGATGAACTCCTCTACTCTTCACTCTCACCCTGAAGTGAGATTCTGCCAAACAGGATGGCTCTGGCTGGAGAGGACTTGGTATTCTAGTTTGCTACATTTTCCATAGTTGGAAAATGTCAGACTTAATGTCAGCATTACAAACTGTTTGATGGTATACCTGGTGAATGTTTCATGTAATATAACTGAAGGAAGGGGCATATCACTGTTTGCCATCGTACTTTTAGGCATATGCTGGCGGAAAACCTCTTACAAGTTCTAAACTTCATGTAATTGTTTTTTCAAAGTTAAGTGACAAAGAATTTATTAATGTAAATGAAAATTTCGTTAATTTCTCCTTCTGAGATTACAATTGATTTGCTGCATATTGCAATGTTTGTTTCATCTGCAAGCAAAACAAACTTGGCATCTGGTTACAGTACAAATGAAAGGTGATTGATAACACAAGAAAAAGTAAAGGCTCTAATGTAGCATCCTGTGGGACACCATATGTAATTAGTTCCGACTTGACTGATGACTGATAGCTTAATACAGGTCTCTTTCCTAATGAAACCCTTTGTTTCCTGTCAGGATTCTGGAGTTTGAACCATTTGACAGCATTACTTGTTACCATATACTATTGTTATTTACTTAAGAGGATATTGTGATGTACACAGTCAAATTTCTTTGCACAAAGTTAATGGTAGTGTGTAATTTACTGTCTAATCAATTAAGTATGTTCTTGCCTTACATGTAGAGAGTGTTCTCAATATCAGAATCCTTTAGAAATACCAACTGTGACTTTGACAATATATCATTTGTTATTGGTTAAGAAGCTGATTGTATATTACCTTTTCTATATTTTTTGAGAATGCTGGCAAAAGTGAAATTCGACAAAAATTTGATCGTATTCATCAGCTCCTTTCTTAAACAAAGGCTTAACTTCAGCATATTTCAACCATTCAGGTAATGTTCCATGGCTAAATGACTGTTTGCTTAATATGTGACTATACTCCAAAGCACATTCTTTAGTTAACTTTGTTGATATTTTTTAACAATCACCAGAATGTTTTTATTTCAAAGATTTTATGGTAGCTATTACTTATACTGGTAGAGTGAGGATCATATTCAGATTACTGAAGTTACTGGTATTGACCGGTCAGAGATATCCCATGGCAGCATCTACTGAACTTCACAACTCCATTTTTCCAGTAACAATTGTGAAATGGTTGTTAAGAAGTTTTGCAACATTGCGCACATATATTACCAGCATACAATTACTCTTTATGTCTGGCCCTACCAGTTTCCTCCTTCTCTATATCCCATATTGCCTTTTATATTGTCTTATGTGATTATTGTGTTGTATGTATCGTATGTTAACTGGGGACCTAGAAACGACGGAGAGGCTCCGCCCCCGCTGCACCCACAGTGGTCCACAACCCCACGACGACTGCTGCAGACCGCTTCACCCCTCCCCCCCTCAGGGAACGTCTCACACCAGACGAGTGTAACCCCTATGTTTGCGTGGTAGAGTAACGGTGGTGTACGCGTACGTGGAGAACTTGTTTGCGCAGCAGTCGCCGACATAGTGTAGTTGAGGCGGAATAAGGGGAACCAGCCCGCATTCACCATGGCAGATGGAAAACACCTAAAAACCATCCACAGACGGGCCGGCTCACCGGACCTCGACACAAATCCGCCGGGCGGATTCGTGCCGGGGACCAGGCGCTCCTCCCACCCGGAAAGCCATGCATTAGACCGCACGGCCAACCATGCGGGCTTATGTGATTATACTTTTCATGTTATGCCTTAGCTTTGTTATTAATATTACTTGTAATTTTTTGCAGTATGTCTTGTAATGAGCTACAGCATCAGCATCAGAGCTGTTTCTGACTGAAAAATCCAGTTTTCTTTGTGTTTTGCAAGACACATTTGCCCCTTAAATAATCTGTGGCTGCTTTGATGACTTTGGTCCAATCTGGGTTACTTTTGTGAAGGGGGAACAGTAATTGACTAAGGTAATGGCTTTATTAATAAAAGTATTGAATTTTTAATTCATGCTGTAAGCATTATCTACATCACTCCAGTTCTCATCTCTCAGGACTGTCCTAAAACAATCAGTTTTTGGCTTGCTGACTGCCCTCTTGAATTCAGATTTAGTAGACTATTAGTCCTGTTCAGTGTTAACATTTAACAGAATGAACTGCTTTCATGATCTCAGATATTGGTTTTATAATATAAGTCTAGCTGCCATCACCCTGCACAAACCATGGGAGTCCTTAGAATGCTAGTGGGCCGGGCACTTGTGTCTGATAGCAACAGCCTTGAAAAGGAAATGGACCACCTACCATCTGTGTTCAAGGGAGATATTCGTCACACTAAAATTTTACGGTTTTGGAAAGGAATAAACATGACCACTCATATGATACAGAGAATAAGTAGGGTATTCTGCCCAAATGTGGACAACATTTGATTTAAATAGGCATAATCATAACTTTTCAGCAACCTAAAATGACCATTGATCTTCTCAGCTTAGTAAATGATAGTCTGTGTTTGCAGAAGTTTGGAGTCTACAAAACACTATGTCAATATGACAAAGCCTACATTGGACAGACCACATGCACAATACATGAAACTTGATTGAAAAATGATTACCACACAAGTCTTTTGCAACCCAGTAAATGAGCCATAGCTGAGCATTGTGTCCCCACACAACATTCCAGTTATTATTCTGCCAAAAAAATATTGCCCAAATGATATCCTTGTTATATGTGATAATTGAGGATCAGTTTGACCATTGAATTTTAACGCCACCAGCCTGCAGTTTAACAGAGGGCATGCTTGCGATAACATCACATGAATTAATATTCAACAGTTGATTCTAAATTTGAGAGAGGGCAGTCATTGATAAAGACTTGTGTGCATGTGCCAGCATAACAATATTTGATATGACATTAATGATGTGCACCAGCAATTTCCAGTTGTAAAACTCAACTGGAAATGGCTGCCCAGTTGTCAGCTGAAATATGGTGGCAGAAAGTCAATATTATCTGGCTGCAAATTCAGACCTCATGGAATAGCTCCTAGACCCTTATTCACTTCCTCTGTGGGTTCTGGTGATATCATTCCATCGTTGGAAAAAAGAAGAAAAAGTTCATTTGGCTTAGACCCTGGAGCAAACATTTTGATTTGATGCCAATCTGGTAACTTGCATGTGAAATTGCAGCTGAATATGACAGAGTCACCTCTAAAACTGGCTTATGTTATGATCACAGAATGGAATTAGTGTCTTCTTTTGTGTGTGAAATAGCAATTGAGTATGACAGAGTCACCTCTAAAACTGGCTTATGTTATGATCACAGAACAGAATTAGTGTCTTCTTAGAAACTGAAGACATATATACTAGTACCACTTGGAGGCATAATATCCTCAAATGGTTTCATCACAATGGCTTCCATAGACATTTTATCATCCTCTTACAGATCACCAATTTGCTATTGAAGGGAAGAGTGGGGGGGGAGATCATAGAGGGAGGCTAAGAGATGAATACAGTAAGCAGATTCAGAAGGCTTTAGGTTGCACTAGCTATTCACAGATGAAGAGCTTGCACAGCATAGAGAGCTGCATAAACAAGTCTTTGGACTTACCATGACAACATCAACAACATGGTGCTTTTTATTCCATCACTATTTCACATATTGAATGCTTGTTTCTGTCTGACCATTTGACAGCAGAATTTTGCCTGTCAAGAAAGTATTCTAATTGTTATCATCATTGCAATTAAAATTTCAGTTTTAAACATAATATTCACTATCAGAAGACAAGTTGAGTTTTCTATATTCCTGGATGATTTTCCTTCAAAGCAATAGCAGCCGTTGCTTGCAGTTTACCATGGATTAAACTTACTAGGTTTGAATGTTCAGTAGAGAAGTCTATGTCCACTTACTCCACAAACTGCTGCAACTTCTTAGTTGAGGGTACTTCTGTAACAGTATTAGGTTCTCCATGTCATAATCATTTCATGGATAGCTCGGAGGGATGGGAGGGAGTGAGTGAGCAATTCCCATGTTCACTGTGTAACAGTTTGGGTATGCCATTTGATTACCTTATATTTATTTTCTTAGAAGTCATTTGGTTCATGAATTTTTGTGTTGCTACTTCTAAGTTTTCTGGATAATCCTCTGAGAAAATAAGTCTAAATAGACATCAGTGGATTTGGTACTAAAAAACAACAAAGACTTCTGGTGTAACAGTGCTGTGTTACAGTCATGTGATAGTTCAAAGGCTTCTGCAGCTGCAGGAAAATTAAAGTTAAGCCCATGCATTGGGTATGCTGGAGATAGCTTGTAATAGTCAATTAACATTTTTAATTAATAGGAGGAATGAATTCAGGAGCTCAAGATGAGGTCAGCATGTATTTAATTCAAAAGGATTGTTATTATACTGAACTGATTGAAAATTATAAATTAAAAGTTTAAACAATGGAAAAATGCTGAGTCACAGATAGGCACAGCGAAAAGACTCTCACAATTAAAGCTTTCAGCAATTAACGCCTTCGTCAACACTAGACACACACACACACACACACACACACACACACACACACACACACACACACACACACAAATGCAACTCACACACATGACTGCAGGCTCAGGCAACTGAAACCACACTGTGAGCAGCAGCACCAGTGCATGATGGGAGTGATGACCAGGTGGGGGTAAGGACGAGACTGAGGTGGGGAGGGGTAGGGGGAGTGATAGTATGGTGGGGGTAGCAGACAGTGAAGTGCTGCAGATTAGACAGAGGGCAGGGGAGAGATGGGAAAGGGAGAGGGGAAGTAGAGGAAAAAGAGAGAAATAAAATGACTGGGTGTGGTGGTGGAATGATGGCTGTGTAGTGCTGGAATGGGAACAGGGAAGGGGCTGGATGGGTGAGGACAGTGACTAATGAAGGTTGTGGCCAGGAGAGTTACGGGAACATAGGATGTATTGCAGGGAAAGTTCCCACCTGCACAATTCAGAAAAACTGGTGCTCGTGCACAATTCAGAAAAACTGGTGCTCGTGGGAAGGATCCATATGGCACAGGCTGTGAAGCAGTCATTGAAATGAAGGATATCATGTTTGGCAGCGTTTTCAGCAACAGGGTGGTGTGGTCCACTTGTTTCTTGACCACAGTTTGTCAGTGGCCATTCATACAGACGGACAGCTTGTTGGTTGTCATGCCAACATAGAATGCAAGACAGTGGTTGCAGCTTAGCTTGTAGATCACATGACTCATTTCACAGGTAGCCCTGCCTTTGATGGGATAGGTGATGTTAGTGACCGGACAGCTGGTGGAGTCATTCCACCAGGTAATCCTTGCGTTTTAAAACAACAGTGGTGGAGCCTTTGTCCACAGGTAGGATTATAAGATGAGGATCAGTTTTTAGATGGTGGGCTTTGGTTCTTTCTGTGGGTGTAAGGTTAGTTTGCATGTTGAGGGATTTGGGAAATGATGGTGAGGCAAGGTCTGAGCTTAAGAAATTCTGGCAAGTTAACAGGGGGTAGTTTCCACGCAGTGGGGGTGGATCATGATTGGATGGAGGATCGAACTGAGTCATGCAAGATTCAGTATTGGTCTTTGGTCGAGTCTGATTGGTAGGATTGGTGGCAAAAAAGTGTTCCCACTGTAGGGAGCAGGAGAGGGAGAGAAGTCTTTAACAAGTCCTGCATGATTGAATTTGGGAGTGGTGCAAAAGGTGAGGCCTTTGGGTAGGACTTATATTTCTGTGTGGCTGAGGCTTCTGGAGGAAAGGTTCATGGCTGTGTTGTGGGTCTGTTTAGGTTTTGGATTCTGTGTGGAGGTGGGAGGGAGTTTTGGAGTGTGGGGTAAGTGTAGTAGGTCTGCAACACAAGGTTTGTTAGCTATGAGGGGACGTGGGGAGGTTTGGCGGTTGTTGTAGAGGTGGTGAACAGTGGCACTCCAAGGTGGGAGTAGAAAGTGAGCAGGATGGAGAGCATTTTGAGGTGTCGTTGTGCATGTTACTCAAGTTCCTACAGGGCAAGAGTTTCAATGTGTGTTATGGGTTCCAGGAATTTGGGATTGCAAGTAGACCGCCCTGTTGCCGAACACGCTGCCAAACATGATATCCTTCATTTCAATGACTACTTCACAGCTTGTGCCATATGGATCCTTCCCACCAACACCAGCTTTTCTGAATTGCGCAGGTGGTAACTTTCCTTGCAATACATCCAACTTTCCCGCAACCCTCCTGGCCTCA